>NC_092089.1:8588018-8617419 GCF_045679555.1 Salvelinus alpinus | reverse complement strand
GTGGTAGTTTAGGTCTGGTCTCCCAGCTCTTACAGTAATGAGGTAGTTTAGGTCTGGTCCCCCATCTCTTACAGTAAAGTGGTAGATTAGGTCTCCCAGCTCTTACAGTAATGTGGTAGTTTAGGTCTGGCCTCCCAGCTCCTACAGTAATGTGGTAGTTTAGGTCTGGTCTCTCAGCTCCTACAGTAATGTGGTAGTTTAGGTCTCCCAGCTTTTACAGTAATGTGGTAGTTTAGGTCTGGTCTCCCAACTCCTACAGTAATGTGGTAGTTTAGGTCTGGTCTCCCAACTCCTACAGTAATGTGGTAGTTTAGGTCTGGTCTCCCAGCTCCTACAGTAATGTGGTAGTTTAGGTCTCCCAGCTCTTACAGTAATGTGGTAGTTTAGGTCTGGTCTCCCAGCTCTTACAGTAATGTGGTAGTTTAGGTCTGGTCTCTCAGCTCCTACAGTAATGTGGTAGTTTAGGTCTGGTCTCCCAGCTCCTACAGTAATGTGGTAGTTTAGGTCTGGTCTCCCAGCTCTTACAGTAATGTGGTAGTTTAGGTCTGGTCTCCCAGCTCTTACAGTAATGTGGTAGTTTAGGTCTCCCAGCTTTTACAGTAATGTGGTAGTTTAGGTCTGGTCTCCCAACTCCTACAGTAATGTGGTAGTTTAGGTCTGGCCTCCCAGCTCCTACAGTAATGTGGTAGTTTAGGTCTGGCCTCCCAGCTCCTACAGTAATGTGGTAGTTTAGGTCTGGTCTCCCAGCTCTTACAGTAATGTGGTAGTTTAGGTCTGGTCTCTCAGCTCCTACAGTAATGTGGTAGTTTAGGTCTCCCAGCTTTTACAGTAATGTGGTAGTTTAGGTCTGGTCTCCCAACTCCTACAGTAATGTGGTAGTTTAGGTCTGGTCTCCCAACTCCTACAGTAATGTGGTAGTTTAGGTCTGGTCTCCCAGCTCCTACAGTAATGTGGTAGTTTAGGTCTCCCAGCTCTTACAGTAATGTGGTAGTTTAGGTCTGGTCTCCCAGCTCTTACAGTAATGTGGTAGTTTAGGTCTGGTCTCTCAGCTCCTACAGTAATGTGGTAGTTTAGGTCTGGTCTCCCAGCTCCTACAGTAATGTGGTAGTTTAGGTCTGGTCTCCCAGCTCTTAAAGTAATGTGGTAGTTTAGGTCTGGTCTCCCAGCTCTTACAGTAATGTGGTAGTTTAGGTCTCCCAGCTTTTACAGTAATGTGGTAGTTTAGGTCTGGTCTCCCAACTCCTACAGTAATGTGGTAGTTTAGGTCTGGCCTCCCAGCTCCTACAGTAATGTGGTAGTTTAGGTCTGGCCTCCCAGCTCCTACAGTAATGTGGTAGTTTAGGTCTGGTCTCCCAGCTCTTACAGTAATGTGGTAGTTTAGGTCTGGTCTCCCAGCTCCTACAGTAATGTGGTAGTTTAGGTCTCCCAGCTCTTACAGTAATGTGGTAGTTTAGGTCTGGCCTCCCAGCTCCTACAGTAATGTGGAAGTTTAGGTCTGGCCTCCCAGCTCCTACAGTAATGTGGTAGTTTAGGTCTGGTCTCCCAGCTCTTACAGTAATGTGGTAGTTTAGGTCTGGTCTCCCAGCTCCTACAGTAATGTGGTAGTTTAGGTCTCCCAGCTCTTACAGTAATGTGGTAGTTTAGGTCTGGCCTCCCAGCTCCTACAGTAATGTGGTAGTTTAGGTCTCCCAGCTCTTACAGTAATGTGGTAGTTTAGGTCTGGTCTACAGTCAGTAATGGAACTGTTCTCAACTTATTACCATTAAAGAATTTAAGCAAACATTTACTGTGTGGAATGTCTTTGTCAACCATTAAAGCAACCGCTGGTGATCAAATTCTCCATTTGACACATCCAGTCATGGTATTTTAAGCATATTTCCTCCTTAAGGGGCGGGGAGTTCCTCCTTTAGAAGTCACTGGTCGTCTAGCTGAGAGGCTGACGGAGACGGCCAGACGTAAAATGGCCTCTTCCTCTCCGTCAGCTGTTATGAGAGAGACAAGCGGAACTACATATAGCAACGCTCCATTCTCCTCTCTGTAACTTAAAGTGACATAAACCTTTTACTCTTTATGGATTTCATGCCCCATTGTCTGAGAAAATATTGTGAAATAACTTTGATATGTCCGTGAAAAGTATAAGTAGAATAATATATTAGTTTTAATAAAAGCTGACTAAGGTATATTTTTTCTCTCTTCAGTCTTCCTAACTGAGAAACGGTCACGTTCTGACCTTAGTTCCTTTTTTATGTCTTTGTGTTAGTTTGGTCAGGGCGTGATTTGGGGTGGGTAGTCTATGTTCCTTTTTCTATGTTGTTGTATTTCTGTGTTTGGCCTGGTATGGGTCTCAATCAGAGGCAGCTGTCGATCGTTGTCTCTGATTGAGAATCATACTTAGGTAGCCTGTTTTCCCCATTTTAGGTGTGGGTGTTTGTTTTCTGTTTAGTGTATGTCACCTCACAGGACTGTTTCATTTTCTCATCGTTGTTATTTTTGTGTAGTGTTCAGTTTGCAATTAAAATATGACAAACATTTACCACGCTGCATTTTGGTCCTCTTCTCCTTCCACCAACCAGAATCGTTACAGAAACAAAACCACAACCCTCTGTTGTGTCAAATCAAACCACAACCCTGCATTGTGTCAAATCAAAACCACAAACCTGCATTGTGTCAAATCAAAACCACAAACCTGCATTGTGTCAAATCAAAACCACAAACCTGCATTGTGTCAAATCAAAACCACAAACCTGCATTGTGTCAAATCAAAACCACAAACCTGCATTGTGTCAAATCAAAACCACAAACCTGCATTGTGTCAAATCAAAACCACAAACCTGCATTGTGTCAAATCAAAACCACAAACCTGCATTGTGTCAAATCAAAACCACAAACCTGCATTGTGTCAAATCAAAACCACAAACCTGCATTGTGTCAAATCAAAACCACAAACCTGCATTGTGTCAAATCAAACCACAAACCTGCATTGTGTCAAATCAAAACCACAAACCTGCATTGTGTCAAATCAAACCACAAACCTGCATTGTGTCAAATCAAAACCACAAACCTGCATTGTGTCAAATCAAAACCACAAACTTGCATTGTGTCAAATCAAACCAGAACCCTGTGACTTCACATTAAGATTAATTTCTACCGTTTAAACACCATTATTTAAACATAAGTGAATTCTCCCGTCTCACTGAGAGATCTAATTGCAGTTAAGGCCCTGACCATGTGGACCAGTGTAAACACATGTCAACAAAGACCCTGGTGTGTATATGAGAGGTCAGTCATGTTCTGTGTATATGAGAGGAGAGAGAGGTCTGTCATATTCATTATATCTGGAAGGATACGTGGGGCAGTAGAATGTCCGTCTGCCCTCACATTCCTCCAGAGTGATTAGTCAGTGCTGTACTTTATTTGTCCAAAGCCAGATAAACCAGAATGCCCTCAGCCTCGACAGCGTACAGCTACACTGCTGGTTTGTATAATAAACCAGAATGACGTCAGCCTCGACAGCGTACAGCTACACTGCTGGTTTGTATAATAAACCACAATGCTCTCAGCCTCGACAGCGTACAGCTACACTGCTGGTTTGTATAATAAACCACAATGCCGTCAGCCTCGACAGCGTACAGCTACACTGCTGGTTTGTATAATAAACCACAATGCCCTCAGCCTCGACAGCGTACAGCTACACTGCTGGTTTGTATAATAAACCACAATGCCCTCAGCCTCGACAGCGTACAGCTACACTGCTGGTTTGTATAATAAACCACAATGCCGTCAGCCTCGACAGCGTACAGCTACACTGCTGGTTTGTATAATAAACCACAATGCCCTCAGCCTCGACAGCGTACAGCTACGCTGCTGGTTTGTATAATAAACCACAATGCCGTCAGCCTCGACAGCGTACAGCTACACTGCTGGTTTGTATAATAAACCACAATGCCCTCAGCCTCGACAGCGTACAGCTACACTGCTGGTTTGTATAATAAACCACAATGCCCTCAGCCTCGACAGCGTACAGCTACACTGCTGGTTTGTATAATAAACCACAATGCCCTCAGCCTCGACAGCGTACAGCTACACTGCTGGTTTGTATAATAAACCAGAATGACGTCAGCCTCGACAGCTTACAGCTACACTGCTGGTTTGTATAATAAACCAGAATGCCCTCAGCCTCGACAGCGTACAGCTACGCTGCTGGTTTGTATAATAAACCAGAATGACGTCAGCCTCGACAGCGTACAGCTACGCTGCTGGTTTGTATAATAAACCAGAATGCCGTCAGCCTCGACAGCGTACAGCTACGCTGCTGGTTTGTATAGTAAACCAGAATGACGTCAGCCTCGACAGCGTACAGCTACGCTGCTGGTTTGTATAATAAACCAGAATGACGTCAGCCTCGACAGCGTACAGCTACACTGCTGGTTTGTATAATAAACCAGAATGCCGTCAGCCTTGACAGCGTACAGCTACACTACTGGTTTGTATAATAAACCAGAATGCCGTCAGCCTCGACAGCGTACAGCTACACTGCTGGTTTGTATAATAAACCAGAATGCCCTCAGCCTCGACAGCATACAGCTACACTGCTGGTTTGTATAATAAACCAGAATGCCGTCAGCCTCGACAGCGTACAGCTACGCTGCTGGTTTGTATAATAAACCAGAATGTCCTCAGCCTCGACAGCGTACAGCTACACTGTTGGTTTGTATAATAAGCCAGAATACCGTCAGCCTCGACAGCGTACAGCTACACTGCTGGTTTGTATAATAAACCAGAATGCCCTCAGCCTCGACAGCGTACAGCTACACTGCTGGTTTGTATAATAAACCAGAATGCCGTCAGCCTCGACAGCGTACAGCTACACTGCTGGTTTGTATAATAAACCAGAATGCCCTCAGCCTCGACAGCGTACAGCTACACTCCTGGTTTGTATAATAAACCAGAATGCCCTCAGCCTCGAAAGCGTACAGCTACACTGCTGATTTGTATAATAAACCAGAATGCTGTCAGCCTCAACAGCGTACAGCTACACTGCTGGTTTGTATAATAAACCAGAATGCTCTCAGCCTCGACAGCGTACAGCTACACTGCTGGTTTGTATAATAAACCATAATGCCCTCAGCCTCGACAGCGTACAGCTACACTGCTGGTTTGTATAATAAACCAGAATGCCGTCAGCCTCGACAGCGTACAGCTACACTGCTGCTTTGTATAATAAACCAGAATGCCCTCAGCCTCGACAGCGTACAGCTACACTGCTGGTTTGTATAATAAACCAGAATGCCCTCAGCCTCGACAGCGTACAGCTACACTGCTGGTTTGTATAATAAACCAGAATGCCCTCAGCCTCGACCGCGTACAGCTACACTGCTGGTTTGTATAATAAACCAGAATGCCCTCAGCCTCGACAGCGTACAGCTACACTGCTGGTTTGTATAATAAACCAGAATGCCGTTAGCCTCGACAGCGTACAGCTACGCTGCTGGTTTGTATAATAAACCAGAATGCCCTCAGCCTCGACAGCGTACAGCTACACTGCTGGTTTGTATAATAAACCAGAATGCCGTCAGCCTCGACAGCGTACAGCTAAACTGCTGGTTTGTATAATAAACCAGAATGCCCTCAGCCTCGACAGCGTACAGCTACACTGCTGGTTTGTATAATAAACCAGAATGCCCTCAGCCTCGACAGCGTACAGCTACGCTGCTGGTTTGTATAATTATAAGTGCTTTCTTATGACAAATAGACCAATAACAGATGAGAATGTTTCCATGTTTAAATCACATTCCAGATAGCACCACTGCATCAGTAAACAGGTCTAGATTTAAAATATGAAATACAGTTTGAATGTTTTAGGTACATTTTGTTTTACATGAATAATTCATGAATAATGTATATTTTATCTTACAGTACTAAGGGGAACACAACAGGATTAGTGAACCTTGGCCAAGAGAGCAGCAGAATCAGCATATTGTCCCATTAATACAGCACATCACATCAGCATATTGTCCCATGGAATACAGCACATCAGCATATTGTCCCATGGAGTACAGCACATCAGCATATTGTCCCATGTAATACAGCACATCAGCATATTGTCCCATGCAATACAGCACATCAGCATATTGTCCCATGCAATACAGCACATCAGCATATTGTCCCATGCAATACAGCACATCAGCATATTGTCCCATGTAATACAGCACATCAGCATATTGTCCCATGGAATACAGCACATCAGCATATTGTCCCATACAGCACATCAGCATATTGTCCCATGCAATACAGCACATCAGCATATTGTCCCATGTAATACATCACATCAGCATATTGTCCCATGGAATACAGCACATCAGCATATTGTCCCATACAGCACATCAGCATATTGTCCCATGCAATACAGCACATCAGCATATTGTCCCATGCAATACAGCACATCAGCATATTGTCCCATGCAATACAGCACATCAGCATATTGTCCCACGCAATACAGCACATCACATCAGCATATTGTCCCATGGAGTACAGCACATCACATCAGCATATTGTCCCATGCAATACAGCACATCAGCATATTGTCCCATGTAATACAGCACATCAGGATATTGTCCCATGCAATACATCACAGCACATCAGCATATTGTCCCATGTAATACAGCACATCAGGATATTGTCCCATGCAATACAGCACATCAGGATATTGTCCCATGGAATACAGCACATCAGGATATTGTCCCATGGAATACAGCACATCAGCATATTGTCCCATACAGCACATCAGCATATTGTCCCATGGAGTACAGCACATCAGCATATTGTCCCATGCAATACAGCACATCAGCATATTGTCCCATGTAATACAGCACATCAGCATATTGTCCCATGGAATACATCACATCAGGATATTGTCCCATACAGCACATCAGCATATTGTCTCATGCAATACAGCATATCACCATATTGTCCCATGCAATACAGCACATCAGCATATTGTCCCATGCAATACAGCATATCACCATATTGTCCCATGCAATACAGCACATCAGCATATTGTCCCATGCAATACAGCACATCAGCATATTGTCCCATGCAATACATCACATCAGCATATTGTCCCATGTAATACAGCACAACAGCATATTGTCCCATGTAATACATCACGTCAGCATATTGTCCCATGTAATACATCACGTCAGCATATTGTCCCATGCAATACAGCACATCAGCATATTGTCCCATGCAATACAGCACATCAGGATATTGTCCCATGCAATACAGCACATCAGGATATTGTCCCATGGAATACAACACATCAGGATATTGTCCCATGGAAACGTCTTCAGTTTAATGCATCAAGAAAAGATGGGTTAATTTTAAGGATCCGCCCCTTTTTCCCAATTTTCGCCTAAAATAACATACCTAAATCTAACTGCCTATAACTCAGGCCCTGAAGCAAGGATATGCATACTCTTGGTACCATTTGAAAGGAAACACTTTGACGTTTGTGGAAATATGGAAAGGAATGTAGTAGAATATAACACAATAGATCTGGTAAAAGATAATACAAAGAAAAAACCAACCGTTCTTTTGTAATTTTTTCTACCATCATTTTTTTAATGCAAGAGAAAGACCATAATGTATTATTCCAGCCCAGTTGCAATTCAGATGTTGGCCACTAGATGGCAGCAGTATATGTGCAAAGTTTTAGACTGATCCAATGAACCATTGTATTACTGTTCAAAATGTTGTATCAAGACTGCCCAAATGTGCCTAATTTGTTTATTAATAACTAACAACTTCTCATGTTCAAAACGGTTCTTTCACTGTAATAGCTACTGTAAATTGGACAGTGCAGTTAGATTAACAAGAATTTAAGCTTTCTGCCAATATCAGATATGTCAATGTCCTGGGAAATTTTATTGTCCCCTAAAACCTCATGCTAATCGCATTAGCCTACGTTAGCTCAACCGTCCCGTGGAAGGGACACCGAACCCGAAGAAGGCATACATGAACACAAACCTGATGGATATGATGGCGCCGGAAGAGATGGCTGCCGTTTTATGGTCTCCTAACCAATTGTCCTATTGTGTGTGTTTTTTGGCGTTATTTGTAACTTATTTTGTCTATAATGTTTCTGCCACCGTATCTTATGACCGAAAAGAGTTTCTGGATATCAGGACAGCGATCACTCACCTCAAACTAGACAAAGATGTTTTCTGTAGTCGGATGTAGTCGGACGATGTTTTCTGAGTCGGACGTGAAGGATTTACTTCAGACACCTGACAAGGCCCAAATCCCTGTCATTCGCATGAAGAAGAGATGGAGATATCGGAACGTAGGTCGGGGTGCCTTGTAAGGATCCGATGGCGAGTGAGTAATGCTTCTCTACCATCAGACTTATTTGCCAATGTGCAATCATTGGTTAACAAAATGGATGAGCTCTGATCATGAATATCCTACCAACGGGACTTTAATACCTGTAATATCTTATGGTTCACCGAGTTGTGGCTGAGCGATGACATGGATAACATACAGCTGGCTGGGTTTTTTGTCCATCGGCAAGATAGAACAGCTGCCTCCGGTAAGACAAGGGGTGGAGGTCTGTGTCTATTTGTAAATAACAGCTGGTGCACAAAATCTAATATTAAGGAATTCTGGAGGTTTTGCTCACCTGAGGTAGAGTATCTCATGATAAGCTGTAGACCACACTATCTACCAAGAGTGTTCTCATCTATGTTATTCATAGTGCCTATTTACCACCACAAACCGATGCTGGCACTAAGACGGCACTCAACCAGCTGTATAAGGCCATAAGCAAACAAGAAAATGCTCATCCAGAGGCGGCGCTCCTAGTGGCCGGGGACTTTAATGCAGGGAAACTTAAATCTGTTTGACCTCATTTCTACCAGCATGTTACATGTGCAACCAGAGTAAAATACTCTAGGCCACCTTTACTCCACACAGAGACACAAAGCTCTCCCTCGCCCTCCATTTGGATCATCTGACTATAATTATATCGTCCTGATTCCTGCTTACAAGCAAAGTACCATTGACTTTCTCAATAAAAAAAGTGGTCAGATGAAGCAGATGCTAAACTACAGGACTGTTTTGCTAGCACAGACTGGAATATGTTCTGGGATTCTTCCGATGGCATTGAGGAGTACACCACGTCAGTCACTGGCTTCATCAATAAGTGGATCGATGACATCGTCCCCACAGTGACCATACGTACATACCCCAACCAGAAACCATGGATTACAGGCAACATCCACATCGAGCTAAAGTGTAGAGCTGCCACTTTCAGGGAGCGGGACTCTAACCGGGATGCTTATAAGAAATCCCGCTATGCCCTCCGTCGAACCATCAAACAGGCAAAGCATCAAAATAGGACTAAGATTGAATCCTACTACACCTGCTCTAATGCTCGTTGGATGTGGCAGGGCTTGCAAACTGTTACGGACTACAAAGGGAAGCACAGCCACGAGCTGCCAGTGACACGAGCCTACCAGACGAGCTAAATAAATTATATGCTCCTACATGAGAATGCTATTCAAATAAAATGTTATTTGTTACATGTGCCGAACACAAATCAAATCAAATCAAATCAAATTGTATTAGTCACATACACATGGTTAGCAGATGTTAATGCGAGTGTAGCGAAATGCTTGTGCTTCTAGTTCCGACAATGCAGTAATAACCAACAAGTAATCTAACCTAACAATTCCACAACTACTACCTTATACACACACAAGTGTAAAGGGATAAAGAATATGTACATAAAGATATATGAATGAGTGGTGGTACAGAACGGCATAGGCAAGATGCAGTAGATGGTATAGAGTACGGTATATACATATGAGATGAGTACTGTAGGGTATGTAAACATAAAGTGGCATAGTTTAAAGTGGCTAGTGGTACATGTATTACATAAAGATGGCAAGATGCAGTAGATGATATAGAGTACAGTATATACATATGAGATGGGTAATGTAGGGTATGTAAACATTATATTAAGTGGCATTGTTTAAAGTGGCTAGTGGTACATTTTTACATAATTTCCATCAATTCCCATTTTTAAAGTGGCTGGAGTTGAGTCAGTATGTTGGCAGCGGCCGCTAAATGTTAGTGGTGGCTGTTTAACAGTCTGATGGCCTTGAGATAGAAGCTGTTTTTCAGTCTCTCGGTCCCTGCTTTGATGCACCTGTACTGACCTCGCCTTCTGGATGATAACGGGGTGAACAGGCAGTGGCTTGGGTGGTTGTTGTCCTTGATGATCTTTATGGCCTTCCTGTGACATCGGGTGGTGTAGGTGTCCTGGAGGGCAGGTAGTTTGCCCCCGGTGATGCGTTCTGCAGACCTCACTACCCTCTGGAGAGCCTTACGGTTGTGGGCGGAGCAGTTGCCGTACCAGGCGGTGATACAGCCCGACAGGATGCTCTCGATTGTGCATCTGTAGAAGTTTGTGAGTGCTTTTGGTGACAAGCCGAATTTCTTCAGCCTCCTGAGGTTGAAGAGGCGCTGCTGCGCCTTCTTCACGACGCTGTCTGTGTGGGTGGACCAATTCAGTTTGTCCGTGATGTGTACACCGAGGAACTTAAAACTTTCCACCTTCTCCACTACTGACCCGTCGATGTGGATAGGGGGGTGCTCCCTCTGCTGTTTCCTGAAGTCCACAATCATCTCCTTTGTTTTGTTGACGTTGAGTGTGAGGTTATTTTCCTGACACCACACTCCGAGGGCCCTCACCTCCTCCCTGTAGGCCGTCTCGTCGTTGTTGGTAATCAAGCCTACCACTGTAGTGTCATCCGCAAACTTGATGATTGAGTTGGAGGCGTGCATGGCCACGCAGTCGTGGGTGAACAGGGAGTACAGGAGAGGGCTCAGAACGCACCCTTGTGGGGCCCCAGTGTTGAGGATCAGCGGGGTGGAGATGTTGTTACCTACCCTCACCACCTGGGGGCGGCCCGTCAGGAAGTCCAGGACCCAGTTGCACAGGGCGGGGTCGAGACCCAGGGTCTCGAGCTTGATGACGAGTTTGGAGGGTACTATGGTGTTAAATGCTGAGCTGTAATCGATGAACAGCATTCTCACATGGGTATTCCTCTTGTCCAGATGGGTTAGGGCAGTGTGCAGTGTGGTTGCGATTGCGTCGTCTGTGGACCTATTGGGTCGGTAAGCAAATTGGAGTGGGTCTAGGGTGTCCGGTAGGGTGGAGGTGATATGGTCCTTGACTAGTCTCTCAAAGCACTTCATGATGACGGAAGTGAGTGCTACGGGGCGGTAGTCGTTTAGCTCAGTTACCTTAGCTTTCTTGGGAACAGGAACAATGGTGGCCCTCTTGAAGCATGTGGGAACAGCAGACTGGGATAAGGATTGATTGAATATGTCCGTAAACACACCAGCCAGCTGGTCTGCGCATGCTCTGAGGACGCGGCTGGGAATGCCGTCTGGGCCTGCAGCCTTGCGAGGGTTAACACGTTTAAATGTTTTACTCACCTCGGCTGCAGTGAAGGAGAGCCCGCAGGTTTTGGTAGGGGGCCGTGTCAGTGGCACTGTATTGTCCTCAAAGCGGGCAAAAAAGTTGTTTAGCCTGTCTGGGAGCAAGACATCCTGGTCCGCGACGGGGCTGGTTTTCTTTTTGTAATCCGTGATTGACTGTAGACCCTGCCACATACCTCTTGTGTCTGAGCTGTTGAATTGCGACTCGATTTTGTCTCTGTACTGGGACTTAGCCTGTTTGATTGCCTTGCGGAGAGAATAGCTACACTGTTTGTATTCGGTCATGCTTCCGGTCACCTTGCCCTGGTTAAAAGCAGTGGTTTGCGCTTTCAGTTTCACGCGAATGCTGCCGTCAATCCACGGTTTCTGGTTTGGGAATGTTTTAATCGTTGCTGTGGGTACGACATCGTCAATGCACTTCCTAATGAACTCGCTCACCGAATCAGCATATTCGTCAATATTGTTGTTGGACGCAATGCGGAACATATTCCAATCCGCGTGATCGAAGCAGTCTTGAAGCGTGGAATCAGATTGGTCGGACCAGCGTTGAACAGACCTGAGCGCGGGAGCTTGTTGTTTTAGTTTCTGTTTGTAGGCTGGAATCAACAAAATGGAGTCGTGGTCAGCTTTTCCGAAAGGGGGGCGGGGGAGGGCCTTATATGCGTCGCGGAAATTAGTATAACAATGATCTAGGGGTTCACCTTACAGTGAAATGCCACATTCTTTGACTACAGTTCAGCGTTCAACACCATAGTGTCCTCAAAGCTCATCACTAAGCTAAGGACCCTGGGACTGGATCCTTGACTTCCTAACGTGCCGCCCCCAGGTGGTAAGAGTAGGTAGCAACACATCTGCCATGCTGATTCTCAACACAGGGGCCCCTCAGGGGTCCGTGCTCAGTCCCCTCCTGTACTCCCTGTTCACCCATGACTGAATGGCCAAGCACGACTCCAACACAATCATTAAGTTTGCCGATGACACAGCAGTGATAGGCCTGATCACCGACAATGATGTGACAGCCTATAGAGAGGAGGTCAGAGACTTGGCAATGTGGTGCCAGGATAACAACCTCTTCCTCAACGTGATCAAGACAAAGGAGATGATTATAGACTACAGAAAAAGGAGGACCGAGCACGCCCCCATTCTCATCGACAGGGTTGTAGTGGAGCAGGTTGAGAGCTTCAAGTTCCTTGGTGTTCACATCACCATCAAACTATCTTGGTCCAAACACACCAAGACAGTCATGAAGAGGGCACGACAAAGCCTATTCCCCCTCAGGAGACTGAAGAGATTTGGCATGGGTCCTCAGACTCTCAAAAGTTTCTACAGCTGCACCATCGAGAGCATCCTGACCGGTTGCATCATCGCCTGGTACGGCAACTGCTCGGCCTCCGACTGCAAGGCACTACTGAGGGTAGTGCATACGGCCCAGTACATCACTGGAGCCAAGCTTCCTGCCGCTCAGGACCTCTATACCAGGCGGTGTCAGAGACCCAAAGAATTGCCAAAGACTCCAGCCACCCTAGTCATAGACTGTTCTCTCTGCCACCACACGGCAAACGGTACTGGAGCGCCAAGTCGAGGCCCAAATGGATTCTTAACAGCTTTTACCCCCGAACCATAAGACTCCTGAACTGCTAATCAAATGGCTACCCGGACTATTTGCATTGTCCCCACTCCACCCCCCATTTTTACTCTGCTGCTGCTTTCTGTTTATTATCAATGCATAGTCACTTTACCTACATGTACTGTACATATTTCCTCAATTACCTCGACTAACTGGTATTTTATTGTTGCTCCTTAATTATTATAATTTATTTATTTATATTTGTTTTACTTCAGTTTATTTTTGTAAATACTCTCTAAATACTTTTTTTCTTAAAACTGTATTGTTGGTTAAAGGCTTGTAAGTAAGCATTTCACTGTGAGGTTGTATTCGGCGCATGTGGCAAATACAATTTGATTTGATTTGAGCTATCATAGCTAGCAGTACCTTTAAGATGTTTTTATGATGTGGTACAAATGTTCTGATCTAAATGAAGCTTGTCTGTTCCCCAAACCACAAGTTTTAAAGCCTTGGACCCACCTTTACCCACCCATAGCCACCCACACCCACCTTTACCCACCCATAGCCACCCACACCCACCCATACCCAACCATACCAACCCACACCCACTCATACCCAACCACACCCACCCACACCCAGTCATACCCAACCACACCCACCCACACCCACCCACACCCAGTCATACCCACCCACACCTACCCATTCCTACCCACCCACCCACTCATACCCACTCATACCCAACCACACCCACCCACACCCAGTCATACCCACCTATAACCACCCACACCCACCCATACCCACCCACACCCAGTCATACCCACCCACACCCACCCACACCCAGTCATACCCACCCACCCACCCGCACCCACCCACACCCAGTCATACCCACCCATACCCACCCACACCCAGTCATACCCACCCATACCCACCCACACCCAGTCATACCCACCCATACCCACCCACACCCAGTCATACCCAACCACACCCACCCACACCCACCCATACCCACCCACACCCACCCACACCCACCCACACCCAGTCATACCAACCCACACCCAGTCATACCCACCCATACCACAATTGTTGGGTTTGGATAATACAGCCATTTCACAAATGTTCTCTTCAACCATGGGAATACTGTTCTACCTAGAACACAGTCAGGCCCACAACAACCATGAGAATACTGTTCTACCTAGAACACAGCCAGGCCCACAACAACCATGAGAATACTGTTCTACCTAGAACACAGTCAGGCCCACAACAACCATGAGAATACTGTTCTACCTAGAACACAGCCAGGCCCACAACAACCATGAGAATACTGTTCTACCTAGAACACAGCCAGGCCCACAACAACCATGAGAATACTGTTCTACCTAGAACACAGTCAGGCCCACAACAACCATGAGAATACTGTTCTACCTAGAACACAGTCAGGCCCACAACAACCATGAGAATACTGTTCTACCTAGAACACAGCCAGGCCCACAACAACCATGAGAATACTGTTCTACCTAGAACACAGCCAGGCCCACAACAACCATGAGAATACTGTTCTACCTAGAACACAGTCAGGCCCACAACAACCATGAGAATACTGTTCTACCTAGAACACAGCCAGGCCCACAACAACCATGAGAATACTGTTCTACCTAGAACACAGTCAGGCCCACAACAACCATGAGAATACTGTTCTACCTAGAACACAGTCAGGCCCACAACAACCATGAGAATACTGTTCTACCTAGAACACAGTCAGGCCCACAACAACCATGAGAATACTGTTCTACCTAGAACACAGCCAGGCCCACAACAACCATGAGAATACTGTTCTACCTAGAACACAGTCAGGCCCACAACAACCATGAGAATACTGTTCTACCTAGAACACAGTCAGGCCCACAACAACCATGAGAATACTGTTCTACCTAGAACACAGTCAGGCCCACAACAACCATGAGAATACTGTTCTACCTAGAACACAGTCAGGCCCACAACAACCATGAGAATACTGTTCTACCTAGAACACAGCCAGGCCCACAACAACCATGGGAATACTGTTCTACCTAGAACACAGTCAGGCCCACAACAACCATGAGAATACTGTTCTACCTAGAACACAGCCAGGCCCACAACAACCATGGGAATACTGTTCTACCTAGAACACAGTCAGGCCCACAACAACCATGAGAATACTGTTCTACCTAGAACACAGCCAGGCCCACAACAACCATGGGAATACTGTTCTACCTAGAACACAGTCAGGCCCACAACAACCATGAGAATACTGTTCTACCTAGAACACAGCCAGGCCCACAACAACCATGGGAATACTGTTCTACCTAGAACACAGTCAGGCCCACAACAACCATGAGAATACTGTTCTACCTAGAACACAGTCAGGCCCACAACAACCATGGGAATACTGTTCTACCTAGAACACAGTCAGGCCCACAACAACCATGAGAATACTGTTCTACCTAGAACACAGTCAGGCCCACAACAACCATGGGAATACTGTTCTACCTAGAACACAGCCAGGCCCACAACAACCATGAGAATACTGTTCTACCTAGAACACAGCCAGGCCCACAACAACCATGAGAATACTGTTCTACCTAGAACACAGTCAGGCCCACAACAACCATGGGAATACTGTTCTACCTAGAACACAGTCAGGCCCACAACAACCATGAGAATACTGTTCTACCTAGAACACAGCCAGGCCCACAACAACCATGAGAATACTGTTCTACCTAGAACACAGTCAGGCCCACAACAACCATGAGAATACTGTTCTACCTAGAACACAGTCAGGCCCACAACAACCATGAGAATACTGTTCTACCTAGAACACAGTCAGGCCCACAACAACCATGAGAATACTGTTCTACCTAGAACACAGCCAGGCCCACAACAACCATGAGAATACTGTTCTACCTAGAACACAGTCAGGCCCACAACAACCATGAGAATACTGTTCTACCTAGAACACAGTCAGGCCCACAACAACCATGAGAATACTGTTCTACCTAGAACACAGCCAGGCCCACAACAACCATGAGAATACTGTTCTACCTAGAACACAGTCAGGCCCACAACAACCATGAGAATACTGTTCTACCTAGAACACAGCCAGGCCCACAACAACCATGAGAATACTGTTCTACCTAGAACACAGTCAGGCCCACAACAACCATGGGAATACTGTTCTACCTAGAACACAGCCAGGCCCACAACAACCATATTAAAGACATATTAGCTCAGAGGGACAAATATGTCCCAAAGAAGTTAAAACCATTTCCTCATAATCACATGTTTTCATCTGTGGTTTGGGTATGATTCCATGTTGTTATGAGAATTTAAATGTTTTCAATTAGTGGGGGGATACAATGTTCTCTGGGACTGCTTTCTGGCTGTCCATCACCGCCCCATTGCCCCATCCTAACATCATCACCGCCCAATACTGACATGTCCTACACATGAACTTTAAAAAACACGTATTTAAACTGCGTCTTTTTAACCAATGCCAGGAAGCAGCCCAGAACCAGCCCAGAATAGAGCAGACTGCCTGGGCTGTTGAGGCTAACACATCCTATTACAATCCCCCTCCATTCTACTCTAATCGTCTCAACCCTCTCCCAAAGAGATGCTGCTGACATGAGAAATGTGCCAATCAGGATGGCTATCGAGCATGTTCAGGACTGAGGCTGGTTGAAACTTGGTTAAACAGTAATTTATGGGTCCAAATGGGGGAGCAAATACCAGAAAATTGTTCCAGCTCCTTTTGAAGTGGTTGCTTTACATTAAACTCTGAGTCACAGAAAGACTGTGGTTGTTATCAGTTCCTACTCTACTCTGATCACCAGGGTATCAAAAGACTGTGGTTGATAACAGTTCCTACTCTACTCTGAGTCACCCTGGTAGCGAAATACTGTGGTTGTTATCAGTTCCTACTCTACTCTGATCACCATGGTAGCGAAATACTGTGGTTGTTATCAGTTCCTACTCTACTCTGAGTCACCCTGGTAGCGAAATACTGTGGTTGTTATCAGTTCCTACTCTACTCTGATCACCATGGTAGCGAAAGACTGTGGTTGTTATCAGTTCCTACTCTACTCTGATCACCATGGTATCAAAATACTGTGGTTGTTATCAGTTCCTACTCTACTCTGATCACCATGGTATCAAAAGACTGTGGTTGTTATCAGTTCCTTCTCTACTCTGATCACCATGGTATCAAAAGACTGTGGTTGTTATCAGTTCCTACTCTACTCTGATCACCATGGTATCAACAGACTGTGGTTGTTATCAGTTCCTACTCTACTCTGATCACCATGGTATCAAAATACTGTGGTTGTTATCAGTTCCTACTCTGCTCTGATCACCATGGTAGCGAAAGACTGTGGTTGTTATCAGTTCCTTCTCTACTCTGATCACCATGGTAGCGAAAGACTGTGGTTGTTATCAGTTCCTTCTCTACTCTGATCACCATGGTATCAAAATACTGTGGTTGTTATCAGTTCCTACTCTACTCTGATCACCATGATATCAAAAGACTGTGGTTGTTATCAGTTCCTTCTCTACTCTGATCACCATGGTAGCGAAAGACTGTGGTTGTTATCAGTTCCTACTCTACTCTGATCACCATGGTATCAAAAGACTGTGGTTGTTATCAGTTCCTTCTCTACTCTGATCACCATGGTATCAAAATACTGTGGTTGTTATCAGTTCCTACTCTACTCTGATCACCATGGTATCAAAAGACTGTGGTTGTTATCAGTTCCTACTCTACTCTGATCACCATGGTATCAAAAGACTGTGGTTGTTATCAGTTCCTACTCTACTCTGATCACCATGGTATCAAAAGACTGTGGTTGTTATCAGTTCCTACTCTACTCTGATCACCATGGTATCAAAATACTGTGGTTGTTATCAGTTCCTTCTCTACTCTGATCACCATGGTATCAAAATACTGTGGTTGTTATCAGTTCCTTCTCTACTCTGATCACCATGGTATCAAAATACTGTGGTTGTTATCAGTTCCTTCTCTACTCTGATCACCATGGTATCAAAATACTGTGGTTGTTATCAGTTCCTTCTCTACTCTGATCACCATGGTAGCGAAATACTGTGGTTGTTATCAGTTCCTTCTCTACTCTGATCACCATGGTAGCGAAATACTGTGGTTGTTATCAGTTCCTTCTCTACTCTGATCACCATGGTAGCGAAATACTGTGGTTGTTATCAGTTCCTTCTCTACTCTGATCACCATGGTAGCGAAATACTGTGGTTGTTATCAGTTCCTTCTCTACTCTGATCACCATGGTAGCGAAATACTGTGGTTGTTATCAGTTCCTTCTCTACTCTGATCACCATGGTAGCGAAATACTGTGGTTGATATCAGTTCCTTCTCTACTCTGATCACCATGGTAGCGAAAGACTGTGGTTGTTATCAGTTCCTTCTCTACTCTGATCACCATGGTAGCGAAAGACTGTGGTTGTTATCAGTTCCTACTCAACTCTGATCACCATGGTATCAAAAGACTGTGGTTGTTATCAGTTCCTACTCTACTCTGATCACCATGGTATCAAAAGACTGTGGTTGTTATCAGTTCCTACTCTACTCTGATCACCATGGTATCAAAAGACTGTGGTTGTTATCAGTTCCTACTCTACTCTGATCACCATGGTATCAAAAGACTGTGGTTGATAGCAGTTCCTTCTCTACTCTGATCACCATGGTATCAAAAGACTGTGGTTGTTATCAGTTCCTTCTCTACTCTACTCTGATCACCATGGTATCAAAAGAGTGTGGTTGATTACAGTTCCTACTCTACTCTGATCACCATGGTATCAAAAGACTGTGGTTGTTATCAGTTCCTTCTCTACTCTGATCACCATGGTATCAAAAGACTGTGGTTGTTATCAGTTCCTACTCTACTCTACTCTGATTACCATGGTATCAAAAGGCTGTGGTTGATTACAGTTCCTACTCTACTCTGATCACCATGGTATCAAAAGACTGTGGTTGTGATCAGTTCCTTCTCTACTCTGATCACCATGGTATCAAAAGACTGTGGTTGTTATCAGTTCCTACTCTACTCTGATCACCGTGGTATCAAAAGACTGTGGTTGTTATCAGTTCCTACTCTACTCTGATCACTGTGGTATCAAAAGACTGTGGTTGTTATCAGTTCCTACTCTACTCTGATCACCGTGGTATCAAAAGACTGTGGTTGTTATCAGTTCCTACTCTACTCTGATCACTGTGGTATCAAAAGACTGTGGTTGATATCAGTTCCTACTCTTCTCTGATCACCATGGTATCAAAAGACTGTGGTTGATAACAGTTCCTACTCTACTCTGATCACCATGGTATCAAAAGGCTGTGGTTGATAGCAGTTCCTACTCTTCTCTGATCACCGTGGTATCAAAATACTGTGGTTGTTATCAGTTCCTACTCTACTCTGATCACCATGGTATCAAAAGACTGTGGTTGATTACAGTTCCTACTCTACTCTGATCACCGTGGTATCAAAAGACTGTGGTTGTCATCAGTTCCTACTCTACTCTAATCACCGTGGTATCAAAAGACTGTGGTTGTCATCAGTTCCTACTCTACTCTGATCACCATGGTATCAAAATACTGTGGTTGTTATCAGTTCCTACTCTACTCTACTCTGATCACCATGGTATCAAAAGACTGTGGTTGATAGCAGTTCCTTCTCTACTCTGATCACCATGGTATCAAAAGGCTTTGGTTGATTACAGTTCCTACTCTACTCTGATCACCATGGTAGCGAAAGACTGTGGTTGTTATCAGTTCCTTCTCTACTCTGATCACCATGGTAGCGAAAGACTGTGGTTGTTATCAGTTCCTACTCTACTCTGATCACCATGGTATCAAAAAACTGTGGTTGTTATCAGTTCCTACTCTACTCTGATCACCATGGTATCAAAATACTGTGGTTGTTATCAGTTCCTACTCTACTCTGATCACCATGGTATCAAAATACTGTGGTTGTTATCAGTTCCTACTCTACTCTGATCACCATGGTATCAAAAGACTGTGGTTGTTATCAGTTCCTACTCTACTCTGATCACCGTGGTATCAAAAGACTGTGGTTGTTATCAGTTCCTACTCTACTCTGATCACTGTGGTATCAAAAGACTGTGGTTGTTATCAGTTCCTACTCTACTCTGATCACCATGGTATCAAAATACTGTGGTTGTTATCAGTTCCTACTCTTTATAATTTAAAAAAAATCTTATTCTACTGCTTGCATCAGTTTCCTGATGTAGAATATAGTTCCATGTAGTCATGGCTCTATATGGTACTGTGTGCCTCCCATAGTCCTTTCTGGACTTGGGGACTGTGAAGTGACCTCTTGTGGCATGTCTTGTTGGGTATGCATGGTTGTCCGAGCTGTGTGACAGTATTTTAAACAGACAGCTCGGTACCTTCAGCTTGTCAACACATCTTACAAAAACAAGTAGTGATGATGTTAATCTCTCTTCCACTTTGAGCCATGAGAGATGGACATGCATGTCATTAATGTTAACTCTTCGTGTACTTTAAAGGGCCAGCCGTGCTGCCATGTTCTGAGACAACTGTAATTTTCACAAGTCCCTCTTTGTGGCACCTGGCCACACTACTGAACAGTAGTCTAGATGTGACACAAGGAGGACCTGTAGGACCTTAAGAAGGCAGTGCAGCGCTTTATTATGGACAGACTTCTCCCCATCTCAGCGACTGTTGTATCAATATGTAATTTCATTTGCTGTAGTAGCTGACATGTATAGAGTTATCCACAGACATAGACACACTGGCATGTCATTAGTTAAAATTGGAAAAAAGTAAGGGGCCTAAACAGCTGCCCTGGGGAATTCCTGATTCTACCCGGATTATGTTTGAAAGGCTTCCATTTTGTATTTTTTTATTTTATTTTACCGTTATTTTACCAGGTAGGTTGACTGAGAACACGTTCTCATTTTCAGCAATGACCTGGGGAATAGATACAGGGGAGAGGAGGGGTATGAAAGAGCCAATTGTAAGCTGGGGATGATTAGGTGACCGTGATGGTATGAGGAACAGCTTGGGAATTTAGCCAGGACACCGGGGTTAACACCCCTACTCTTACGATAAGTGCCATGGGATCTTTAATGACCTCAGAGAGTCAGGACACCCTTTTAACGTCCCTTCCGAAAGACGGCACCCTACACAGGGAAGTGTCCCCAATCACTGCCCGGGGCATTGGGATATTTTTAGACCAGAGGAAAGAGTGCCTCCTACTGTCCCTACAACACCACCTCCAGCAGCATCTGGTCCCCCATCCAGGGACTGGCCAGGGAGTGCCTCCTACTGGCCCTCCAACACCACTTCCAGCAGCATCTGGTCCCCCATCCAGGGTCTGACCAGGGAGTGCCTCCTACTGGCCCTCCAACACCACTTCCAGCAGCATCTGGTCCCCCATCCAGGGTCTGACCAGGACCAGGACTGACCATTAAAGAACACCCTCTGTGTTTAATTAGACAGGTAACTCTTTATCCACATTATAGCAGGGGGTGTAAACCAAAACACATAAGTCTAACAAGACAGCCCCCACAATCATTTTATCATCAATCTCTCTCAGCCAATCATCAGTCATTTGTGTAAGTGCTGTGCTTGTTGAGTGTCCTTCCTTATTAGCGTACTGAAAGTCTGTTGTCAATTAGTTTACTGTGAAATAGCATTGTATCTGGTCAAACATTTTTTTCCAGAAGTTTCCTATCTGGTTGGTAACAGAAAGAGTGGTCCGGGATTTCTATCAGTATGTTTATTTAATGGCATATACACTCAGTGGCCAGTTTATTAGGTACACCACCCCATTCACAAAAAACGGTTGGCTCCTAGAGACTGTGAGTTACTTGGCCGTGGCTTGCTATGTAAAGCAGGCAGACAGGCATCGAGGCATTCAGTTACTGTTCCATTGAACGTTAGAATGGGTTAAGCGGGTGACCTAAGTGACTTTGAGCGTGGTATGATCGTCGGTGCCAGGCGTGCCGGGTCCATTATCTCAGACCGGCCTCTTGGGCTTTCACACATGACAGTGTCTAGGGCTTACCGAGAATGGATCGACAAACAGAAAACATCCGGTCAGTGGCTGTTCTGTGGGCGAGAAAGCTTGTTGATGAGAGAGGTCGAAGGAGAATGGCAAGAATCGTGCAAGCTAACAGGCGCTAACAGGCGGGCCACAACCAGGCAAATAACAGCTCATTACAAGAGTGGTGTGCAGAACGGCATCTCGGAACTCATCGGTCCTTTTCACGGAGGGGCTATTGCAGCAGACGACCACACCGGGATTCCTATCAGATAAACACAAGAAGAAGAGGCTCCAGTGGGCACGCGGTCACTAACACTGGACAATGAGGAGTTGAAAAACATGGTCTGGTCCGACAAGACTTGGTTCCTGTTGCGTCACGCTGATGTCAGAGTCAAGATGTGGGGTAAGCATCATGAATCCATGGCTCCATCCTACCTGGTGTCAACGGTACAGGCTGGTGGTGGTGGTGGAGTAATGGTGATGTCAGAGTCAAGATGTGGGGTAAGCATCATGAATCCATGGCCCCATCCTACCTGGTGTCAACGGTACAGGCTGGTGGTGGTGGTGGTGGAGTAATGGTGATGTCAGAGTCAAGATGTGGGGTAAGCAGCATGAATCCATGGCTCCATCCTACCTGGTGTCAACGGTACAGGCTGGTGGTGGTGGTGGTGGAGTAATGGTGATGTCAGAGTCAAGATGTGGGGTAAGCAGCATGAATCCATGGCTCCATCCTACCTGGTGTCAACGGTACAGGCTGGTGGTGGTGGTGGTGGAGTAATGGTGATGTCAGAGTCAAGATGTGGGGTAAGCAGCATGAATCCATGGCTCCATCCTACCTGGTGTCAACGGTACAGGCTGGTGGTGGTGGTGGTGGTGGTGGAGTAATGGTGATGTCAGAGTCAAGATGTGGGGTAAGCATCATGAATCCATGGCTCCATCCTACCTGGTGTCAACGGTACAGGCTGGTGGTGGTGCTGTTGTAATGGTGTGGGGAATGTTTTCTTGGCTCACGTTAGGTCCCTTGATACTAACTGAGCAACGGGGGGGTTTGACCCGGTACTAGATGGGCGTACCTAATAAACTAACCACTGAGTGTATAAACAACATGGGAACAGATGAATGTACCATGACATATCCGTACAATAATTATGATCAATGATACTTTCCCTGATGAAATATAATAAACACCGATGGCTAATTCAGCAAAGGAAGCTCTCCACAATTTGTAGATTTTGTATTACTTATTTGTTTTACACCCTTTTTCTCCCAATTTCAATTCTGATGTTTTCTCATCGCTGCAACTCCACAACAGGCTGGAAGAGGCATGCGTCCTCTGGCCCACTTAACTCGGAAGCCAGATGCACCAATGTGTCGGAGGAAACACCGTTCAACTGACGACAGAGTCAGCCTGCAGGCTCCCGGCCCACCACAAGGAGTCGCTAGAGCACGATGAGCTAAGTAAAGCCCCCCCCCCGGCCAAACCCTTCCCTAACCCGGACGACGATGGGCCAATTGTATGCCGCCCTATGGGACTCCCGGTCACGGCCAGTTGTGACAGCCTGGGATCGAACCCGGGTCTGTAGTGACACCTCAATCACTGTGATGCCTTAGACCACTGCGCCACTTGGGAGGCCTACAATGCTAATTTTAAATGGTAATTGAAGGAGATGCTCTGTTTGTGGATGCAGAGCATGTGGTGATTACAGGATAATGTGGAGGAAGAGCGATGGGTATTCAAAGAAGTCAGGTCTCCTGGTGAGTTAAACCAGAAACCTCCAGCAGCAATACTGTCAGATTACAGCTGCAGATTGACGGAGTTTGGCAACAGATGGAACATTTCTGAAACTAGCAGTCATTAATATGCTGGTGACAATTCCACCCTGGCTTCAGAGAGGGCAGGGTGAGTGTGGAACGTCAATTCCACCCTGGCTTCAGAGAGGGCAGGGTGAGTGTGGAACGTCAATTCCTCCCTGGCTTCACAGAGGGGAGGGTGGGTGTGGAACGTCAATTCCACCCTGGCTTCAGAGAGGGGAGGGTGAGTGTGGAACGTTAATTCCACCCTGGCTTCAGAAAGGGGAGGGTGAGTGTGGAACGTCAATTCCACCCTGGCTTCACAGAGGGGAGGGTGAGTGTGGAACGTCAATTCCACCCTGGCTTCACAGAAGGGAGGGTGAGTGTGGAACGTCAATTCCACCCTGGCTTCACAGAGGGGAGGGTGAGTGTGGAACGTTAATTCCACCCTGGCTTCACAGAGGGGAGGGTGAGTGTGGAACGTCAATTCCACCCTGGCTTCACAGAAGGGAGGGTGAGTGTGGAACGTCAATTCCACCCTGGCTTCACAGAGGGGAGGGTGAGTGTGGAACGTCAATTCCACCCTGGCTTCACAGAGGGGAGGGTGAGTGTGGAACGTCAATTCCACCCTGGCTTCATGAGTGTGGAACGTCAATTCCACCCTGGCTTCACAGAGGGGAGGGTGAGTGTGGAACGTTAATTCCACCCTGGCTTCAGAAAGGGGAGGGTGAGTGTGGAACGTCAATTCCACCCTGGCTTCACAGAGGGGAGGGTGAGTGTGGAACGTCAATTCCACCCTGGCTTCACAGAGGGGAGGGTGAGTGTGGAACGTCAATTCCACCCTGGCTTCACAGAAGGGAGGGTGAGTGTGGAACGTCAATTCCACCCTGGCTTCACAGAGGGGAGGGTGAGTGTGGAACGTTAATTCCACCCTGGCTTCACAGAGGGGAGGGTGAGTGTGGAACGTCAATTCCACCCTGGCTTCACAGAAGGGAGGGTGAGTGTGGAACGTCAATTCCACCCTGGCTTCACAGAGGGGAGGGTGAGTGTGGAACGTCAATTCCACCCTGGCTTCACAGAGGGGAGGGTGAGTGTGGAACGTCAATTCCACCCTGGCTTCATGAGTGTGGAACGTCAATTCCACCCTGGCTTCACAGAGGGGAGGGTGAGTGTGGAACGTCAATTCCACCCTGGCTTCAAAGAGGGGAGGGTGAGTGTGGAACGTCAATTCCACCCTGGCTTCAGAGAGGGGAGGGTGAGTGTGGAACGTCAATTCCACCCTGGCTTCACAGAGGGGAGGGTGAGTGTGGAACGTCAATTCCACCCTGGCTTCACAGAGGGGAGGGTGAGTGTGGAACGTCAATTCCACCCTGGCTTCACAGAGGGGAGGGTGAGTGTGGAATGTCTAAGACGGGACCTTTCCTGTTCACTGTGTTATTCTAACAAACAATGTCAATGAGATGACATTCTACCTCCTAGCAATTTGCATGGCTGTCAGTGTAGTAAAGACAGTTTAAAGGAACACCCTTTATATGGCAGAGAAAAGACAGTTTAAAGGAACACCCTTTATATGGCAGAGAAAAGACAGTTTAAAGGAACACCCTTTATATGGCAGAGAAAAGACAGTTTAAAGGAACACCCTTTATATGGCAGAGTAAAGACAGTTTAAAGGAACACCCTTTATATGGCAGAGAAAAGACAGTTTAAAGGAACACCCTTTATATGGCAGAGAAAAGACAATTTAAAGGAACACCCTTTATATGGCAGAGAAAAGACAGTTTAAAGGAACACCCTTTATATGGCAGAGAAAAGACAGTTTAAAGGAACACCCTTTATATGGCAGAGAAAAGACAGTTTAAAGGAACACCCTTTATATGGCAGAGAAAAGACAGTTTAAAGGAACACCCTTTATATGGCAGAGAAAGGACAGTTTAAAGGAACACCCTTTATATGGCAGAGAAAAGACAGTTTAAAGGAACACCCTTTATATGGCAGAGAAAAGACAGTTTAAAGGAACACCCTTTATATGGCAGAGAAAAGACAGTTTAAAGGAACACCCTTTATATGGCAGAGAAAAGACAGTTTAAAGGAACACCCTTTATATGGCAGAGTAAAGACAGTTTAAAGGAACACCCTTTATATGGCAGAGAAAAGACAGTTTAAAGGAACACCCTTTATATGGCAGAGAAAGGACAGTTTAAAGGAACACCCTTTATATGGCAGAGAAAAGACAGTTTAAAGGAACACCCTTTATATGGCAGAGAAAAGACAGTTTAAAGGAACACCCTTTATATGGCAGAGTAAAGACAGTTTAAATGAACACCCTTTATATGGCAGAGAAAAGACAGTTTAAAGGAACACCCTTTATATGGCAGAGAAAAGACAGTTTAAAGGAACACCCTTTATATGGCAGAGAAAAGACAGTTTAAAGGAACACCCTTTATATGGCAGAGAAAAGACAGTTTAAATGAACACCCTTTATATGGCAGAGAAAAGATTAAACCAGCGCCACAAAGAGCCTTGAAGTTTGTCTGAGAATGAGAGTTAAAGATACAACTCTCCAAGCCTCTAATGGGGGTTTCTCTTCCACTTTTAAATACTGACAAAACAACTTCTTTTCTCTAAAGAAAGAGGTTGTATTTCAGGTGAAGATTTCATTGCTCAGAGACTGCTGTTTCTTCAACAGCTATATTGTTAGAATAAACATCAACATATACTATAATATAGACCACCGACATCAGGATATTATGACATCATCATATACTATAATATATACAACAGATATCAGGATATTATGACATCATCATATACTATAATATATACAACAGATATCAGGATATTATGACATCATCCTATACTATAATATATACAACAGACATCAGGATAATATGACATCATCATATACTATAATATATACAACAGACATCAGGATATTATGACATCATCATATACTATAATATAGACCACCGACATCAGGATATTATGACATCATCATATACTATAATATATACAACAGACATCAGGATAATATGACATCATCATATACTATAATATATACAACAGATATCAGGATATTATGACATCATCCTATACTATAATATAGACCACCGACATCAGGATATTATGACATCATCCTATACTATAATATATACAACAGACATCAGGATATTATGACATCATCCTATACTATAATATATACAACAGACATCAGGATATTATGACATCATCCTATACTATAATATATACAACAGACATCAGGATATTATGACATCATCCTATACTATAATATAGACCACCGACATCAGGATATTATGACATCATCCTATACTATAATATATACAACAGACATCAGGATATTATGACATCATCCTATACTATAATATAGACCACCGACATCAGGATATTATGACATCATCCTATACTATAATATATACAACAGACATCAGGATATTATGACATCATCCTATACTATAATATATATATAACAGATATCAGGATATTATGACATCATCCTATACTATAATATATATATAACAGATATCAGGATATTATGACATCAACGTATACTATAATATATACAACAGACATCAGGATATTATGACATCAGGATATACTATAATATATACAACAGATATCAGGATATTATGACATCATCATATACTATCGTCCAGCCAGGACCAGCCAGAGCCGTCCAGCCAGGACCAGCCAGAGCCGTCCAGCCAGGACCAGCCAGAGCCGTCCGCCAGCCATGACCAGCCAGAGCCGTCCGCCAGCCATGACCAGCGAGAGCCGTCAGCCAGCCATGACCAGCCAGAGCCGTCAGCCAGCCATGACCAGCCAGAGCCGTCAGCCAGCCATGACCAGCCAGAGCCGTCAGCCAGCCATGACCAGCCAGAGCCGTCAGCCAGCCAGGATCCGCCAGAGCCGTCAGCCAGCCAGGATCCGCCAGAGCCGTCAGCCAGCCAGATTCCGCCAGAGCCAGCCAGCCAGGATCCGCCAGAGCCAGCCAGTCCGGAGCGGTCCCTCAGTCCGGGGCTGCCCCTCAGTCCAGCGGGACCCATGTCTAGGGTCCCCAGTCCAAGGTCGGTGGTGAGGGTCGCCACCTTGAGGAGGCCACAGAAGCGGACAAAGTCAAGGGTGAAGTGGGGTCCACGTCCAGCGCCAGAGCCGCCGCCGCGGACAGATGCCCACCCAGACCCTCCCCTATAGGTTTAGGTGGTGCGGTCGCAGTCCGCACCTTGGGGGGGGGGGTACTGTCACGTTCTGACCCTAGTTATTGTGTTAATTGTTTGTTTTAGTGGGTCAGGACGTGAGTTGGGTGGGCATTCTATGTTATGTGTTTCTATGTTGGGTTCATGTTAACTAGCCTGATATGGTTCTCAATCAGGGACAGGTGTTTTACGTTTCCTCTGATTGAGAATCATATTTAGGTAGGCTGTTCACACTGTTTGTTTGTGGGTGATTGTTGCTGTGTCTGTGTTTGTGCACCACACGGTACTGTTTCGTTTTGTTTAGTCTGTTCGTGCGTTCTTCGTGTTTATGTTAGTTCGCATGTTCAGGTCTGTTGATGTCGTTTGTTGTTTTGTAACTTGTATTTTCGTATTCGTTATTATAATTAAATATCATTATGTCTACATACCTCGCTGCGTGTTGGTCCGATCCATGCTCCTCCTCGTCTGAGGAGGAGAACGACTTCGACAACCGTTACAACTATAATATATACAACAGACATCAGGATATTATGACATCATCATATACTATAATATATACAACAGACATCAGGATATTATGACATCATGATATTATGACATCATCATATTCTATAATATATACAACAGACATCAGGATATTATGACATCATGATATTATGACATCATCATATTCTATAATATATACAACAGACATCAGGATATTATGACATCATCATATACTATAATATATACAACAGACATCATGATATTATGACATCATCATATACTATAATATATACAACAGACATCAGGATATTATGACATCATCATATACTATAATATATACAACAGACATCAGGATATTATGACATCATCATATACTATAATATATACAACAGACATCATGATATTATGACATCATCATATACTATAATATAAACAACAGACATCAGGATATTATGACATCATCATATACTATAATATATACAACAGACATCATGATATTATGACATCATCATATACTATAATATAAACAACAGACATCAGGATATTATGACATCATCATATACTATAATATAAACAACAGACATCAGGATATTATGACATCATCATATACTATAATATATACAACAGACATCATGATATTATGACATCATCATATACTATAATATATACAACAGACATCATGATATTATGACATCATCATATACTATAATATATACAACAGACATCAGGATATTATGACATCATCATATACTATA